>NW_027362027.1:955000-1003461 GCF_039654945.1 Dendrobates tinctorius
GCAAGCAGTCTGAGCCCCAAGTCATGCAACAGTCTCTTTTGCTTTTTGACGACTCTGCTAGCTGTAGTTCCATGGCCCATCCACCTGGTACTGCCCCAGAAGTGGAAGAGACTGAGTGCACTGATGCCCTACCACTTGTTATGTTGGAGGATGAGTACGTGGGAGGGCTAGTGCACATGGTCATCGGACAGGGGAGGTCTGGGCCATTGGTCAGGGGAATAAATGCCCCCTGGGCTGGTTCCCAAGCAGCTACTCAGGACCGCCTTGGGAACATACTGTACCTTTGAGTATGTCCAGCTGCTTTCAGGGGCCACATGGCAGAGATACAAACATGCCCCCTGCAAGCTGTGTGGTCTGCGTCTGCTGAAGGGATGTCATACAGCTGCACCTAGAGCTGATTCATTCTGCCGGAAAGGAGCCTGCAGATTGGGACCTCAGGGAAGAAGTAAGGGTGAGTTTCCATGTGGCGTACAGCTGCAGCGTCCAATCCGCATCGTCCAGATATTACAGCGTAGTGGAGGGGATATTATGAAATCCCGTCTCCACTATGCATCCTAATACGCGGGTGACACACCGACGAAACTGGACATGCTGCGCTTCTTTTTAGAACGCAGCATGTCTGTTTACCTTGCTGAGATGCTCAGTTTCCGCAAGGTAAATAGCCTACTCTATGTATACGATGCAGCGATTCCAGATGTGTTCAATGACCACATCCGGAATCACCGCACATACGGAAGGGGGTGGGGCTTTGGGAGGAGCTGGGTTTCCGCTCCATCCAAAGCCCAAGGAATGCGCTACGTGGAAACTCACCCTAAGAGGTCAGGACTTAGGAAGTCTGCAGTGATTGGTGAAGCAGGATAGTGCTAATCTCCTCACCTAGAATTTTATATTGTCCGGTTGGCTGGTGTTCAGTGTGAGTTATTGTAGTCTGAACTTTGATGCAGATTAGGGTTGTGCTGTCAGTATGATTTATTGAACCAGACTGAACTTTCTGCACTGAGTTCCAGCAGAGAGGCCACAGACATCACTATACAGGATCCTGCACTGGCTGATCATACTTGAGCCTACAGCACATCACAGATTGTACATATGGCTCCATACAGTCATGGCCAAAAGTATTGACACCCCTGCAATTCTGTCAGATAATACTCAGTTTCTTCCTGAAAGTGATTGCAAACACAAATTCTTTGGTATTATTATCTTCATTTAATTTGTCTTAAATGAAAAAACACAAAAGAGAATGAAGCAAAAAGCAAAACATTGATCATTTCACACAAAACTCCAAAAATGGGCCGGACAAAAGTATTGGCACCCTCAGCCTAATACTTGGTTGCACAACCTTTAACCAAAATAACTGCGACCAACTGCTTCCGGTAACCATCAATGAGTTTCTTACAATGCTCTGCTGGAATTTTAGACCATTCTTCTTTGGCAAACCACTCCAGGTCCCTGATATTTGAAGGGTGCCTTCTCCAAACTGCCATTTTTAGATCTCTCCACAGGTGTTCTATGGGATTCAGGTCTGGACTCATTGCTGGCCACCTTAGAAGTCTCCAGTGCTTTCTCTCAAACCATTTTCTAGTGCTTTTTGAAGTGTGTTTTGGGTTATTGTCCTGCTGGAAGACCCATGACCTCTGAGGTAGACCCAGCTTTCTCACACTGGGCCCTATATTATGCTGCAAAATTTGTTGGTAGTCTTCTGACTTCATAATGCCAAGCACACGGTCAAGCAGTCCAGTGCCAGAGGCAGCAAAGCAACCCCAAAACATCAGGGAACCTCCGCCATGTTTGACTGTAGGGACCGTGTACTTTTCTTTGAATGCCTCTTTTTTCTCCTGTAAACTCTATGTTGATGCTTTTGCCCTAAAAGCTCTACTTTTGTCTCATCTGACCAGAGAACATTCTTCCAAAATGTTTTAGGCTTTTTCAGGTAAGTTTTGGCAAACTCCAGCCTGGCTTTTTTATGTCTCGGGGTAAGAAGTGGAGTCTTCCTTGGTCTCCTACCATACAGTCCCTTTTCATTCAGATGACGACGGATAGTACGGGTTGACACCGTTGTACCCTCGGACTGCAGGGCAGCTTGAACTTGTTTGGATGTTAGTGGAGGTTCTTTATCCAACATCCGCACAATCTTGCATTGAAATCTCTTGTCAATTTTTCTTTTCTGGCCACATCTAGAGAGGTTAGCCACAGTGCCATGGGCTTTAAACTTCTTGATGACACTGCGCACGGTAGACACAGGAACATTCAGGTCTTTGGAGATGGACTTGTAGCCTTGATATTGCTCATGCTTCCTCACAATTTGGTTTCTCAAGTCCTCAGACAGTTCTTTGGTCTTCTTTCTTTTCTCCATGCTCAATGTGGTACACACAAGAACACAGGACAGAGGTTGAGACAACTTTAATCCATGTCAACTGGCGGCAAGTGTGATTTAGTTATTGCCAACACCTGTTAGGTGCCACATGTAAGTTATAGGTGCTGTTAATTACACAAGTTAGAGAAGCATCACATGATTTTTCGAACAGTGCCAATACTTTTGTCCACCCTCTTTGTTATGTTTGGTGTGGAATTATATCCAATTTGGCTTTAGGACAATTCTTTTTGTGTTTTTTCATTTAAGACAAATTAAATGAAGATAATAATACCAAAGAATTTGTGTTTGCAATCATTTTCAGGAAGAAACTGAGTATTATCTGGCAGAATTGCAGGGGTGTCAATACTTTTGGCCATGACTGTATATAATATGTGAGGTCCTGTGGGCAGGTCCAGGTGTGATCAGTCCCGTGTATATCTGTGTACATAATATATCACATACAGATTAGTGTATGATCTACTGTGATACAGATATTAGATGTGTTAAATTCACATTGTTATATAACAACAGATGCATGTAGTCACAGTATATTGTATATACCAGTCATGAATTCCCCCATATACTTTATGTGTTACTAGCTGAAGAGCCTGGGCACAGTAACCAACTGTGGTTAGTTATAACAAATTATAATGATTATATTGCACATAAAATCCGTGCATCTAGTCCTATCCTGTGTGATACTGTCTGCTGATCCTTGTATCTAATAATATTCTGTGTGATACTGTGTGCTGAGCTGCGTATCTAATCCTATCCTGTGTGATACTGTCTGCTGAGCCGTGTATCTATTCCTATCCTGTGTGATACTGACTGCTGAGCTGTGTATCTAATCCTATCCTGTGTGATACTGACTGCTGAGCTGTGTATCTAATCCTATCCTGTGTTACTGACTGCTGAGCTGTGTATCTAATCCTATCCTGTGTGATACTGCCTGCTGAGCCATGTGTCTAACCCTCTCCTGTGTGATACTGACTACTGAGCTGTGTATCTAATCTTATCCTGTGTGATACTGACTGCTGAGCCGTGTATCTAATCCTATCCTGTGTGATACTGGGCTCCCCCTGCAGTCTGTGTCAGAGGGTGGTCTGTTTTGGCACGGTAATAAATTGTGCTATTTCCAGCTTTACAGAATGACGATAACACCATAGAAATGATAAGAATAATAGGCCTCAGTTACCACAACTGTCTACAAAGAAAGCTGTTGCTGATAGCAACCAATAACAGCTCATTTTTCATCTTTTAAACAGCTCTAGGACAGCGTGGCGAGTTTTGAGTGGCAACTTTACTGTTTCGACTTTTATGTGGCGAGGTTGGTGTATGTGTGCTGAGGGTGGTATATTGTTGAAGCACGTGGTAGTGTGTGGCGCATTTTGTGTGTGTGTTCATATCCCCGTGTGTGGTGAGTATCCCATGTCAGGGCCCCTCCTTAGCAACTGTACGGTATATACTCTTTGGCGCCATCGCTCTCATTCTTTAAGTCCCCCTTGTTCATATCTGGCAGCTGTCAATTTGCCTCCAACACTTTTCCTTTCACTTTTTCCCCATTATGTAGATAGGGGCAAAATTGTTTGGTGAATTGGAATGCGTGGGGTTAAAATTCTGCCTCACAACATAGCCTATGACGCTCTCGTGGTCCAGACATGTGACTGTGCAAAATTTTGTGGCTGCAGCTGCGACGGTGCAGATGCCAATATATACATACACTTTTTCCCAGTTATGTAGAAAGGGGCAAAATTGTTTAATGAATTGGAACACGCGGGGTTAAAATTTTGCCTCACAACATAGCCTATGATGCTCTCGGGGTCCAGACGTGTGACTGTGCAAAATTTTGTGGCTGTAGCTACGATGGTGCAGATGCCAATACATACATATACTTTTTCCCAGTTATGTAGATAGGGGCAAAATTGTTTGATGAATTGGAACACGCGGGGTTAAAATTTTGCCTCACAACATAGCCTATGACGCTCTCGGGGTCCAGACGTGTGACTGTGCAAAATTTTGTGGCTGTAGCTACGACGGTGCAGATTCCAATACATACACTTTTTCCCCATTATGTAGATAGGGGCAAAATTGTTTGGTGAATTGGAACGCGCGGGGTTAAAATTTTGCCTCACAACATAGCCTATGACGCTCTCGGGGTACAGACGTGTGACTGTGCCAAATTTTGTGGATGTAGCTGCGACGGTGCGGATGCCAATCCCGGACATACATACATACATACACACCCACATTGAGCTTTATATATTAGATACTGTGTAAACAGACATCAGATGCTAAGTACAGGTTAATGTGTGTATAGTAAATCTGATCTCTACCCATGTCTGGTATATATTATACTGTAACTACAAAGTCCAGGCAGCAGACCAAGACAGCCGGAGGGCTGAAAATTGCTATTCCGATAACACCGCTCCTCAGGATGCAGACAATGGTGAATACAATGATGGAAGACAGAGCCGCCAGCTCCTACTTACACCAATCAGCATGTGCGACTGACACAGCAAATGTGATGACATCACTACATCTCATCTGCTGTGCAGAGTCTGTGCACCAGTAACAGAGCAGACCTCTGGGGGGAACGAAAGCAAGGTGACTATGTGTTGTTTTTTTCTTTCACATGTATATGTGATGTATGCTTGCATATAAGAGGCTACATGGGTCCTTACACTGTCTATAGGAGGCTATGTGGGGCCTCACACATTGTATATAGGAGCCTATATGGGGCCTCACAATGTATATGTGGCTCCCCTGAGGCTCAGTCGCCACAGAGGTACTGCACCTTCTCTCCTAAGGTGTAGTGCCCCACCAACTAGGTAAGTTGGGAACTCCTTTCCACACTCCAACACCTGCATCCCACACACAGGATAGTTCAGTAGGTCCACCTAGCAGCTTCAGGCTGAGGGTAGCAGAGCACCCTTCGTGGAACCCGTGGAACCCTGCTTCGTAACACGAGATGTGCTGGAAGGTGGGTGGAGTTAGTATAAAAGAAGGGGAAAGTGGAGAATTGTAGGTCAGTCTGACGGGAGGTCAGGCGAGAGAAGTTCAGTTCTGAAGTTAGTTTGAGTTCACTTTGAGTTTAGTTTAGAAAGAGTGCTGCAGCTGCCTCAGTGATCTGAGCCAGCTGGCACGGGAAAGAGAAGAGAAAGAGAAGGACGTAGACCTGCAACCTAAGCTTCCATAAGAGAGAGAAGGAACAGCATGGAACGAAGGAGTAGAGAGAACAGAGAGGAGTTGTGGGTTGGAAGCGGAACCCTGCCTATAGGTTCTCAGCGCAAGGCCGGGGCCCGGTCCCCGAGGTTGTATGGACACTTATGGTTCTGCAGCAGACACCGGTGGAGTAGTTGGCTGTAAATGCTCTACTCCCATCAAAGACTTGGGACACAACAGCAAACGATTCGCGAGCCAGGACTCTGAGAGGAGTCCCCGATAGAGGCTACAGCTGTCTGTCATACAAGTAAGGTTCTAGGAACATCTGACAGGAGGAATTCCAGAGAACTACGGTACTGGCGTTCTTCACACTAAAAGGCGCAATAGAGGAGTCGTTCAGGAAAGGCACATGTTGGCGGAGTTTTGGAGAGGAGAACCCTGACTTGCCCGGGAGGTTGATTGAGTCTCTACCCCGGAGGACACGGCACAGAGGCAGGCACCAGTGGGTACCACGAACTGTGAGTAAAGCTTTGAAACTGCAAGCCCTGGTGTCCTCCATTCATTCGCCGCTAACACCTTCAGCACCGCTACATCTGGGTACCAGCATCTATACCATTCTGCGCCTCTCCTCATCCATTGCACCTACACTGCCCTGGGACTACAGCTCCTCCTGTGGGAAGCTACACCATCTTTTCTGCACTACACCATCAGTCCCAGTGGATCTGCATGCAGCGTTGGCTCAACATCTTATTTGCCAAACTCCACGGGTGGCGTCACGAACTATCCATATAAACTATACTATCACCGCCATTGATATTGGGCGCCCAGGGCCATGGACCGGGTCACCGCTGCTGTGACACATCCCCCTGACACCGGCCCGGTACAGAGTACCCCGCTGCCCTGGGTGTGAGGGCGACCCATATATATGAGGCTTTGTGGGGCCTCACACTATATATAGAAGGCTAGGCGAGTCCTCACACTGTACATAAGAGGTTATGTGGGGGCACATACGGTATATAGGAGTTTATGTGAGGGCTCATTTTGTATTTAGAGAGATTATGTGGGAGCTCATTATGTATATAGGAGTCTTTGTGGGGGCTCACAATGTATATAAGAGGCTATGTTTGGAGCTCAAAATTAATATAAGAGGCTATGTGGGGCTCATACTGTATATAGGAGGCTATGTGAATGCTCATATTGTATATAAGGGCTATGTGGGGCTCATACTTTATATAGGAGGCTATGTGAAGGATCTTATTGTATATAAGGGCTATGTGGGGCTCACACTGTCTATCGGGGCTTATTCATATTTTTGACTATATAGGCATTATATCAATGTATGATTTTTGGAGGTGCTGTCCATTCACTTTTTAACATATTGCATGATCTGTCCTTTTTTTGGACGTGCACTCCTCCCATTTGGCACAGGTGATTTTAAATTAACAGGATTATAGTAAACCGTGGCACAACCGTGCAGGTGCTCAAGTAGGGTCCCAAACCAGAAAGTTTAATGTAATTGATCTTGGCACTCAGCTTGATATTGGGTAGGAAGATTTAATGAAGTCCAGGAATAGTACATCTATTTCACAAATGTTTTGGTCATATGGTGACCTTCAGCAGTGTACCGACTGCTTGTAGAAAGGGGAAATCGGAGTTTAGTTAATACCAGTAGTCCTACTGAGGGTATTTAGAACCTATCTCCATGGTGTAGGAAAAAATACATGACCGGAATCTTATGGTCCGATGGTCTAGGTCTTTGGAATGTTGCAGATATAGCTGCTGGTGTGGCGTAATATAGATTGGAATCCACTGGGTATCTATTCAATGGCCACTCAGTGGTGTCCAGTGGGGATGCATGTCCTCCAAAATTGGGGTGTCTGCCGTATGTCAGACACCCCAGTTTTGGAGGACATGCATCCCCACTGGACACCCCTGATTGGCCATTGAATAGATACCTGGTAGATTCCGGATCTACAGTTCTGGCAAAAATTAAGAGACCACTATCAAATGTTCAGTTTGTCTGATTTTTCTCTTTATAGGTATATTTTTGAGTAAAATGTAAATTGTTCTTTTAGTCTACAAACTTCTGACATGTCTCCGAATTTCCAAGCAATAAATTTTGTATTTTTTTTCTGACAAAGAAAATTGGTCAAAATTTTTAAAAAAATAGTGCTTTCATACGACAAATAATGCAAAGAAAACAAGTTCATAATCATTTGGAAACAACAATACTATTGTTTTAACTCAGGAAGAGTTCTGAAATCAATATTTTGTGGAATAACCATGATTTTTAAAAACAGCTTTCATTCGTCTTGGCATGTTTGCCACCAGTCTTTCACACTCCTTCTGGCCCAAAAATTTAAGCAGTTCTTTGTTTGGTGGCTTGTGACTATCCATCTTAATCTTGATTACATTCCAGAGGTTTTCAATGGGGTTCAGGTCTGGAGAATGGGCTGCTCATGACAGGGATTTGATGTGGTGGTCTCTTAATTTTTGCCATAGCTGTATATTACGCCACACCAGCAGCTATATCTGCAACATTCCTAGGACTCAGTCCATTGGACCATAGTATTCCAGACACGTATTTTTTCCTACACCGTGGTGATAGGTTATCAATACCCTCAATAGAACCACTGCAGTGGTATTCACTAAACTCCAATTTCCCCTTTCTACAAGCAGTCGGTACACTGATGAAGGTCGCCATGTGACCGAAACGTTTGTGAAATAGATGTACTGTTCCTGGACTGCATTAAAATCTTCCTACCCAATATCAAGCTGAGTTCCAAGTTTAATTACATTTTAAATTAACAGGAAACTGCAAAAAGGGTCTATCATATTTGCTCTCATTTGAGGGCTTGAGGAAGGTGAGTCACAATGCTCCTTTCATTTGGTGTAAATGCTGTGTGGCGGACATTTTTGCTGTGCTTGTGGGGTGGTGCAACCTGGACTTATGGGAACTCAGTCTTGCAGCATTCGCACTGTGAGGCAACCTGCAATCTGCCCTACGGGTGCATTGTCGCTGCAGCGGTGGTTAGCACATGATGCCGCTACTTTAAGGCGATAGAAGTTAGGACCCACTATGAGGTTTGCTGTGACGTGGCAGTGGGCTTTATACTTTCTGATTAGAGTGTTAAACTAAGTACATCATGTTCAGTTATATATATTTGTGTCTTAGCGGCATTAGATCAATGTATGATTTTTGGAGGTGCTGTTCATTCTTTTATTTTGTATTTCGCGGCTTATACTGCATATAGGGGCTATGTTGGGCCTTAGTGTATGTAGAGAGTGTGTGGGGACTCATACTGTATACAGGGGGCTATGTGTTTGCTCATACGGTATGTAAGGGGGCTGTGTCTGGCCTCTTACATATAAGGGAATATCAGCATATAAAATTCTGCTCATTATTAAGTGATATAATTATTTATATTGTAGTTAATATTAATATTGAGCAGAATAATTTAAAACTATTGATTCAGCCCTCCACAACAGTCACGTTCTCTCATGTAGCCATTATGAAACATCAGTTGCTCACCCCTGATATATACCATCCTATCTTATCCAGTATATACCACCTGATGTCTGTATCAAAGCATATCATATTCCATCACATATTATATTTTCACAGACATCACATGGTAAACACAGGGTATGTGACTGGTGTAACATCTGATGTCTGCACTCATAATGTAATATGCACTAGTTACATATGATCCTGTATGTAGTTTATTATATGCACAGACACACCATACTATGTACAGGATAATAGGTGGCTGGTAGAATATCTGATGTCTGTATCACAGTATATCAATATACCATCACATATTACACATCACGTACTAACAGATTGGTCTGCCCAATTTAACTTCTGGGTCTCCAAATTGAACACATGGCATGAGTTTGCCTTTTATGCCTTGGAGGTGCTGGCCTGCCCTGTGGCAAGTGTACTGTCAGAACATCTTATCAGTTGCAGTTCTGGCAAGGGGAAGGCTCGAAAATCTCCCGGTGGCATCTCAAACGATGCACAAAGTCTCTGGCTCTGCTACGGAGAAACGAGTAACACTGCCACCCGACAGTGCTGATGGATTCAGTCCTGCTTGACTTGGGTGCGCCGGAACGTGGAAACAATCCTTTATGTGGATTCCTCAGAAATGGCGCCGGATGCGAGTCGTGAGCATGTGTACAAGCCGCAACAGCCCGCCGACTTTCAGATTAGTCTCTAAGCAGTTTGTCTGGTATTTCGGGTAAAACAGGGGTATCCACCAGTGCTGGAATAGACGGTAACTTAATAGCATCACAAGAAGTCTCAGGGTCAGGACACGGGAGTCTGTGGAAAGTGGAGTTGTCAGTGTTAGCAGCAGAGAAAAAGTCAGCCATCTCCTGTCGCCTTCCTGCCAAGTCTGACCCGTTCCCGCACTCAGGTCTCCTTATGTACCCCGCGGCCCCTACTGTCTGACCAAGAGGAAATCTCCCCCACCAACAGTGGTGACAGCCCCGATATTTCTGGCCTATAAGGGCAGCGCACACCGCTGACTCATCTTCTAACACATCTAAACATATTTTCTATTCTTATGCTATGATATCTGTGATAGTACTGTGCCAAAAACCGCTATTTGTATTCTTCAACCCATATCTGTGGAAGTAATGTGCCTTTAACCCACTGTGTGTACTCTGCAACCCTGCCTGTGGGGTACTGTTCCCCATTGTCTGGGTATGAAGTTTTTAATCAGTTTCTGTGGGGGATATGTGGAAACATGCTCTGTGGGTGAAATTTGTTATCAGCTTCTGTGGAGGAAATGTGAAAACATGCTCTGTGGGTGATATTTTTAACCGGACTGGTGGTAGCAAGCCTCAATCTCCATGAGGGCAGTTAAAATGCTTGTAATTCATTTGCTTCCTATTTTACCATGACTACTATGATGACAGAATCCCTTTATGTAATTTCACTATCCACATTTGTTTGCAGGGCAGTTGTCCTGCTCATACCCCCATTTTTTTTCCTCTTGCAGTCCCCTAACCCTTACTCCAACCATTTTACAACCATTTTACAGAAAAACAAGTCTGGTTGAACCTGGTAAATCTGAACCTCCACGGATTCACTCATCACTACTGTATACATATAAATATATATATATTGTAAGATAGCTGATGTTGTGGGTACAATACTTTCCCAAGCAACCATCCAAAAGCCTCCAAATACAGAAAAATTTAATTTAGGCAGCACCCCAGCTGAAATTATTTCCACTGGAGGGCAGCTTCCATAATATATATACACTCACTGGCCACTTTATTAGGTACACCTGTCCAACTGTGTGTTAAGACTTAATTTCTAATCAGCCAATCACATGGCGGCAACTCAGTGCATTTAGGCATGTAGACATGGTCAAGACAATCTCCTGCAGTTCAAACCGAGCATCAGTATGGGGAAGAAAGGTGATTTGAGTGCCTTTGAACGTGGCATGATTGTTGGTGCCAGAAGGGCTGGTCTGAGTATTTCAGAAACTGCTGATCTACTGGGATTTTCACGCACAACCATCTCTAGGGTTTACAGAGAATGGTCCGAAAAAGAAAAAAAATCCAGTGAGCGGCAGTTCTGTGGCCGGAAATGCCTTGTTGATGCCAGAGGTCAGAGGAGAATGGGCAGACTGGTTCGAGCTGATAGAAAGGCAACAGTGACTCAAATTGCCACCCGTTACAACCAAGGTAGGCAGAAGAGCATCTCTGAACGCACAGTGCGTCGAACTTTGAGGCAGATGGGCTACAGCAGCAGAAGACCACACTGGGTACCACTCCTCTCAGCTAAGAACAGGAAACTGAGGCTACAATTTGCACAAGCTCATCGAAATTGGACAGTAGAAGATTGGAAAAACGTTGCCTGGTCTGATGAGTCTCGATTTCTGCTGCGACATTCAGATGGTAGGGTCAGAATTTGGCGTAAACAACATGAAAGCATGGATCCATCCTGCCTTGTATCAACGGTTCAGGCTGGTGGTGGTGGTGTCATGGTGTGGGGAATTTTTTCTTGGCACTCTTTGGGCCCCTTGGTACCAATTGAGCATCGTTGCAACGCCACAGCCTACCTGAGTATTGTTGCTGACCATGTCCATCCCTTTATGACCACAATGTACCCAACATCTGATGGCTACTTTCAGCAGGATAATGCGCCATGTCATAAAGCTCGAATCATCTCAGATTGGTTTCTTGAACATGACAATGAGTTCACTGTACTCAAATGGCCTCCTCAGTCACCAGATCTCAATCCAATAGAGCATCTTTGGGATGTGGTGGAACAGGAGATTCGCATCAGGGATGTGCAGCCGACAAATCTGCGCCAACTGTGTGATGCCATCATGTCAATATGGTCCAAAATCTCTGAGGAATGCTTCCAGCACCTTGTTGAATCTCTGCCACGAAGAATTGAGGCAGTTCTGAAGGCAAAAGGGGGTCCAACCCCTTACTAGCATGGTGTACCTAATAAAGTGGCCAGTGAGTGTATATATATATATATATATATATATATATAACGGGCTAAAGCGTCACTCTGTCTGAAGCCTCTATAGACTGCGCAAGCGCGACGTGCCTGCGCACTGCGCAGTCTTGCTTCAGACAGAGTGACGCATCCCCCACAGAGTGACGCAGACCCCCAAGAGATCGCGGAATGCGTAAGCACTGAATGCATACTGCGATCTCTGCAACACCTTACCGAGCCGGTGTTGCTGTTGCCGCGGGGTCTTGCGCCTTCATGTGACGTCAGGAGAGGGCGGGTTGTGGCGCCGGAATCGGTGCATGCGCAGTCCGGGCTTACCACCGCCATTTTGTAGAAGACACAATGCAGTGTGTCTTCAAGAATATGGCGGAGGAAAGCAAGGACTGTGCAGGCACGCAGTCCGACACCACAACACGCCCAGAACAGGACAGCGCTGGACACGGGGAAGAAAGGTGAGTATACATGTTTTTTTTTTTTAATGTGTGCAGTTTAATAGGGGTGAGGGGGACGATTCATATCAGGATAGGGGGGTGAGGGGACCATGCATACCAGGAAAGGGGGGTGAGGGGACCATATATACCAGGAAAGGGGGGTGAGAGGACCATGCATGCCAGGATTGGGGGGTGAGGGGACCATGCATATTAGGATAGGGGAGTGAGCAGACCATGCATACCAGGATTGGCGGGTGAGGGGACCATGCATACCAGGATAGGGGGGTGAGGGGACCATGTATACCAGGATTGGGGGGTGAGGGGACCATGTATACCAGGATTGGAGTGTGAGGGGACCATGTATACCAGGAAAGGGGGGTGAGGGGACCATGCATATTAGGATGGGGGGTGAGGGGACCATGCATACCAGAATTGGGGGGTGAGGGGACCATGTATACCAGGAAAGGGGGGTGAGGGGACCATGCATATTAGGATGGGGGGTGAGAGGACCATGCATACCAGGATAGGGGGGTGAGAGGACCATGTATACCAGGATAGGGGGGTGAGGGGACCATGCATACCAGGATAGGGGGGTGAGGAGACCATGCATACAAGGATAGGGGGGTGAGGGGACCATGCATACCAGGATAGGGGGGTGAGGGCACCATGCATTCCAGGATAGGGTGGTGAGGGGACCATACATAAAAGGATTGGGGGGTGAGAGGACCATGCATACCAGATTAGGGGGGTGAGCGGGCCATGCATACCAGGATTGGGGGGTGATAGGACCATGCATACCTGGATTGGTGGGTGATAGGACCATGCATACAAGGATAGGGGGGTTGAGAGGACCATGCATAACAGGATAGGGCGGTGAGGGGACCATGCAGTCCAGGATTTGGTGGTGAGAGGACCATGCATACCAGGATAGGGGGGTGAGAGGACCATGCATATCAGGATTGAGGGGTGAGAGGACCATGCATACCAGGATAGAGGGGTGAGGGGACCATGCATACCAGGATAGGTGGGTGAGGGCACCATGCATACCAGGATTGGGGGGTGAGAGTGCATACCAGGAAAGGGGGTGAGGGGACCATGCATACCAGGACTGGGGGGTGAGGGTACCATGCATACCAGGATAGGGGGACGAGGGGACCATACATAACAGGATTGGGGCGTGAGAAGACCATGCATACCAGGATTGGGGGGTGAGAGGACCATGCATAACAGGATTGGGGGTGAGAGGACCATGCATACCAGGATTGGGGGGGGTGAGGGCATCATGCATACCAGGATAGGGGGGGGTGAGGGGACCATGCATACCAGGATAGGGGGGTGTGGGGACCATGCATTCCAGGATAGGGGGGTGAGGGGGTGAGGGGACCATGCATACTAGGATAGGGGGGGTGAGAGGGCCATGCATACCAGGATAGGGGGGTGAGAGGACCATGCATACCAGGATAGGGGGGTGAGGGGACCATGCATTCCAGGATTGGGTGGTGAGAGGGCCATGCATACCAGGATAGGGGGGTGAGAGGACCATGCATAACAGGATAGGGGGTGAGGGGACCATGCAGTCCAGGATTGGGTGGTGAGAGGACCATGCTTACCAGGATAGGGGGGTGAGAGGACCATGCATACCAGGATTGGGGGGTGAGAGGACCATGCATACCAGGATAGGTGGGTGAGGACACCATGCATACCAGGATTTGGGGGTGAGAGGACCATGCATACCAGGATAGGGGGGTGAGAGGACCATGCATACCAGGATAGGTGGGTGAGGACACCATGCATACCACGATTGGGGGGGTGAGAGGACCATGCATACCAGGATAGGTGGGTGAGGACACCATGCCTACCAGGATTGGGGCGTGAGAGAACCATGCATACCAGGATTGGGGCGTGAGAGGACCATGCATACCAGGACTGGAGTGTGAGAGGACCATGCATACCAGGATTGGGGGGTGAGGGCACCATGCTTACCACGATAGGGATGAGGGGGTACCATGCATACCACGATCGGGATGAGAGGGGTGCCATGTCTACCACGATAGGCATGAGGGGGGTGCCATGCATGCCAGGATTGTGGGGTGAGGGAACCATGAATACCAGTATATGGATAAGGAGGTACCATGCATACCAGGATAAGGAGACCATATACCGTACCAATAAAATTGCCCGCCACCCGGGTGTAGAATGGGTTCATAGCTATTGTATATATATAAATATATATATATATATATTGAAATAAATATAGTCACACTTTCTCCGTTTTTAACCAGCAGATATAAATGTTATTTTTTATAAGCGGATATGGCCAAAATATGCTGTGTCTGCACGATAGGCCGTTTCTCTGGCTCTATACACTACACATATATAGACATATATAGCCCCCTTTAAATGCATGTTTTGTGCTTATATAATGGTACATTTATATAAAATAGTGCTTAGGGTTACTACACTGCTGCTGATCAGAGACGCTGCCTAGCAACCAGCCTCTTGGGGCGTGTCTCATTAGAACACAGCATGCTGAGCTGCCAATTCCAAAATGGCTGCTCCCATAAAGTGGTTTTCTTATAACATAATTTATGTAATAATAGTAATTATTCTTGCAAAGGTAATTTATTTCATGCTTATTTATTTCTACAGTCTTCTTACTGTAATATACTGTAGTATGCATGAAGGTGAAAGGTCTTCTTTAAATATTGCTATAATTCCTTGTCCCCACAGGTGCATTTCTAGTGCCATATTTGTTTTTTATGATAATTGCTGGAATGCCACTCTTTTACATGGAATTGGCTATAGGACAATTCAACAGAGAAGGAGCTGCTGGAGTTTGGAAGATATGTCCAATATTCAAAGGTAAACATTTTACTTTTAAGGGGGTTTTCCTACAAAAATTTTACTAATCATAAGCCAGAAAATGTGAAAATAAATGATTTTGCTATTTAAATGTAATGCAAATCATGTACATGTTTTCTGATAACCTGCAGTTGTGTCAGTGGTAGCAACCCTTAGACTTTTTTCTGACTGCCAATTTCTGTGTCTAGCCACTATACACAGTAAGGCCGGTTTCACATTTGCGTTTAGGGCCGCAGCGTCGGCCTGCGCACGGCTGTCGCTATGCCCCGCCCCCTGCCGCGCCTCCTCCGGTAGCTCCGCCTCCGGGCGCATGACGCTTCATGCGTCATGCGTCCCCTATCTTTATCACTGAGGACGCAGGCCGTGCACAGTATGCGTTTGGCGGTGCATGCGTCCTTTTGACGGTGCGCCGAGCTCAACCAAATTGCAACAGGTTGCGTTTGGAGCTGGTCGGCGCACCGTCAAAAGGACGCAGGCGGTGCCAAAACGCATACTGCGCACGGCCTGCATCCTCAGTGAAAAAGATAGGGGACGCATGACTCATGCAGCGTCATGCGCCCGGAGGCGGAGCTACCGGAGGAGGCGCGGCAGAGGGCAGGGCTTAGCGGCGGCCATGCGCAGGCCGACGCTGCGGCCCTAAACGCAAATGTGAAACCGGCCTAATGGTAGACATGATCACGCATGTGCTGTTCATCTGTTTGGACAAGCTGCAGCTCAGCATGTTTATCCTCATGTTGTGACGCGCCCACGTTATTCATGTATTCTCTTTTGATTCAAGTCAAAGGGGAAGCATAGCATGCGCAGTTACATTGTCATCCCTCGACAAGCGGAGAATATCCTTTTCAGTTTGGAAGGAGATGTATTATTCTCAAACATAAAAAACCTTCAGAGTAAAAGTTGGAACATTATTATCTAGATTAATGCCTCCTGTGTGAAAGGTTTCTGAAATGTGTTTTCCAACATGTATTAAAAATGGTCAAGACCTGGTAAAATGCATTTTTCCTTATTTTTACAAAATTATTATGAATATTAAAACTGTTTACATGCTGCCCTGAAGCAGTTGTCTGTGCTTCCAAACTTCTCTCATTTGCTCTGGCGCCTCCTTCAGCTCCTGATACACACACTCCACATTAGGGCTTGCTCACACGAGCGTATGACACAGATTGCTATCTGAAGTTTTATTGGCTAGCAATCGGACGAATATTAAACTATGAGGCGGTGCAGATCTGCGTTTTTTTCCTACAAACTTAATTGGTCTGTGAAAAAAATTGCAACATAGAGCAAGTGGCTTCACAAGTTGGACCGCACTCACCCATTCAAATATATGGGTGCGTATGAAACATTGGACTGCACTCAGTTGTCATACGAATGCGGTCTGATTTACGCAGACCCGGACAATGGTGAAGATGGAGAAAATAAGTTCTCCATCTTCTCCGCACCTGTGATTCGATCCTTTCATACAAGAGAAACAGATCACAGTAAACTGACACTCAGATCAGAGTTTGAGAAGAATATATGAGAAGAAGCTGGCGGCAAAACGCGTGTCGGGGTGAGGGGACGCTGAGCCATACGTGTCCTGCACAAGGTAACATGGAATAACTTATCTTCATGTTTTTATTAGCAGGTAGTTTATTCACTGGGTGGTGCTCTTTGTTATGGTCACACTGGGGTCTGTTTCTTGAATGTTTTTGGGATTCTATATAATTTAGTAGTTAGATGGCTGTCTGAATTTTATTATCTGAATGCTATTTTAGCGTTGTGAATTATATTTATATACAATCAGTCTGAAATAATTCTTTTAGTCCAGAGCTCTTGCTGGACTTATAAAATGCTCACTTTAATGTCAGGATTGCAAAGCCATTCTGACATGAGTTTTCAAAGTACGCACATCAGCCTCATACAATCTAAGAGATCTCTTTATTATTGCACAGAGTTTGCGTTGTGGTTTGGTGGCAGATCCAGTTTTAGTGATTAGAACAAAGATCCAAGACTATAGTACTGATAAAAAAAATTCACAAAATCAAACTTCTTGGGGAATCTGACAGTTATACATAATATGCTAGATTCTTTTAAACTGGACCACTGCTTTCGAAAATCTGACCTTCATGGAGGGGAGAATATTGAGGAATGTTGACTATGTAGGGCAACAAAGGGTAGAAATGATCCCAAGGCAAAGTTTACAGGTAGGTAGTATATTCTTATAAGTACATATACACCATGGAAAAATATCCAGATAGTGTACTATAAATCAATACTTTGGCATATGTGTAAATATGGAATTGGTAAAAAAAAACATTTTTTTTGTTTTTTTTTTCTTTTAGGTGTTGGCTATACGGTCATTCTCATATCATTATATGTGGGGTTTTTCTACAATGTCATCATTGCATGGGCGATATATTATCTATTCTCTTCATTCACATCAGAACTACCTTGGATCCACTGCAACAATTCATGGAATAGTGATAACTGTTCAGAAACAAAATATAACATCTTCAATGATTCTGGATTTTCCAACATCAATGACAGTTACAAAGTGACACCTGCTGCAGAATATTTTGAGTAAGTACTTCTACCTCCTTCCCTTCCCTACCAAAAGTGTATGAGTTAATCTCTACTAAAATTCGTTATAGATCTCAAACTCATATTCCATGGTATGTAAATGAAACAACTATAGTAAACGTCTACTTTGAAAGAATCTTTGCTCTTAGACTATGCAATCACTTACTATATACTGTAGGTAGGCGTGAGACACCGGTCATATCAAATATGAGTGGAACAACAATCCAGACCTATGCATCTCCATGGTTAAAGACTAAAAAAATCATCATCCTACCTCTTACTAAGCTGCCAAATGTAATGAAGAAGTAGAAAGTAAATGAAAGTGAGTAGAACTACTGACTCCGACAGTATAAAATTTGTCTTTTTCGACCTTAAAGACACAGATTTGATTAATCGCTAGATCCATAATATGCTGCATATGTATATTTAAAACTATTTGCTTAATTTTGAAACTTTATATGCATATAGTGGTCAAAAAATGTTTATGACGGTTGCTATAGCTTAGTATAACCAATTTAAGTGGTTGTCCAGTACAAAAATAATCTGTATATGATTTTCTTATATAAATACATTCAACTTTCTAATATATTTGTATCTCTAAAAATTCCCAAATCTTGAAATATCAGCAGTTATCCCAATTCCCGGCAGTTCTACTTGCGATCTGTGTTTGAAATAGGAGCTTCCGTGTCTGCATATCATTAAGGCCTCTTTCACACGTCCGTATATTTCCTGTATCGGAAAAACTGATACCGGAGATATCTATGTCCGTGTGTGTACTACATTTGGCACGCATGCGGCAACTGTGTGCCACCCGTGTGCTGCATCAGTACCACCCGGACAGCCACCGGGTAAGAAGAGCTACAGTAAGAGTTGTCCCCGGCGTCAGGTGCTGAAACTGGCTGTCATCATTCTCCCCTGCTCTACCGGCGAGCAGAGGAGAATCATAGAATCATAGAATCGTAGAGTTGGAAGGGACCTCCTGGGCCATCTGGTCCAACCCCCTGCTCAAAGCAGGATTCGCTAAATCATCTCAGTCAGATGTCTGTCCAGCCTCTGTTTGAAGACTTCCATTGAAGGAGAACACACCACTTCTCGTGGCAGCTTGTTCCACTCATTGATCACTCTAACTGTCAAAAAGTTTTTTCTAATATCTAATCTGTGTCTCCTCCCATTCAGTTTCATCCCATTGCTTCTAGTCTTTCCTTGTGCAAATGAGAATAAAGTTGATCCTTCTACAATGTGACAGCCCTTTAGATATTTGTAGACAGCTATTAAGTCTCCTCTCAGTCTTCTCTTTTGCAAACTAAACATTCCCAAATCCTGCAACCTTTCCTCATAAGACAGGGTTTGCAGACTGGTCACCATTCTGGTCGCTCTTTTCTGAACTTGCTCCAGTTTGTTGATGTCTTTTTTAAAATGTGGTGCCCAAAACTGGACACAATATTCCAGATGAGGTCCGACCAAAGAGGAGTAGAGGGAAATAATGACTTCACGTGATCTAGACTGTATGCTTCTGTTAATACATCCTAGAATTTCATTTGCCTTTTTTGCTGCTGCATCACACTGTTGACTCTTATTCAGTCTGTGATCTATTAGTATACCCAAGTCTTTTTCACATGTGCTGTTGCTTAGCCCTATTCCTCCCATTCTGTATATGCTTTTTTCATTTTTATTGCCCAGATGTAGTACTTTACATTTTTCCCTGTTAAAAAACATTCTGTTAGTTGCTGCCCACTTCTCCAGTTTATTTATATCTTTTTGAATCCTCTCTCTCTCTTCTCTAGTATTAGCTATCCCTCCTAGCTTTGTGTCATCAGCAAATTTAATCAGTTTACCCGCAATTCCTTCATCTAAATCATTGATAAAGATGTTGAACAATACAGGGCCCAGGACAGAGCCCTGTGGTACCCCACTTGAGACATTCTTCCAACTGGATGTGCAGCCATTTACGACCACTCTTTGGGTCCGATCACTAAGCCAGTTATGAATCCACCTAACAGTTGCCTTGTCCATTCCATACTTAGTCATTTTTTCAATAAGGATTGCATGAGATACATCATGAGAATGATGAGCGTTGTATTAAAGTCCGAACGACAGCAGGTGATGGCTTTTGGGACTGTTACCCCCATCATCCTCACCTACTGTCACTGTTATTAGCGAAAGCAGGTGTCGGATGATGGGAGTAGCAGTCCTAAAAGCCCCCATCCCCAAAAGTGATGCTCTCTTATCTGTCTATGCATAAGGCTTGTCAGAGAAGGGATGGATTGAAGTGAGTCAGCCAGGGCCCCTTACACACAGATAACTTACTGACTCAGGAAACTCTCTCCTGCATCAAACTCCATTCATAATTGGAGCTACCGGAACCTGGGACTAACACTGGTATCGGAAAAATAATTCTTGTAAATACTGGTAAGGTAATAAGGATTTTGCAGCCTAGTGATAGGAGTCCAGAATGTACAGCTCATTTCACATAAGGATAGAAAAAGACAGAAATCGGATTGTTGTGTATTGTAGCACTGATGAAGCATATTGAAAATGGAAGTGGTATTCTGAGTCTGTGAATAATAATACAAAGATTCAAATGATAGAGAGGTGCTGGACCTGCAGAGTCTGTGAATTGGTTAGTCAGTGATGTACTGCAATACAGCAGCTTCATTAGACATTTTTTATTCTTAACACACTGTAAACAGGGAAGGTAATTTAATACTCCTCTATCCTATTTTTGGAATATACCGTAATCAAAAAGTTAATTTATTTCAGTTTTTCAAAACAAAAAGTGAATCTCATATATTATGTAGAGATAAAGTGATCTATTTTAAGTGTTTATTTCTGTTAATGATGAGGATTATGGCTTACAGCCAATGAAAGCCCAAAAGTAATTATTGCGGTAAATTAGAATACTTTGTAGCATCAGCATGAAAAAGGATTTTAAAATCTGAAATGTTGACCTACTGAAATGTATGTTCAGTAAATGCACTCAATACATAGCTGGGGCTCCTTTTGCATCAATTACTGCATTAATGTGGCGTGGCATGGAGGCAATCAGCCTGTGGCACTGCTGAGGTGTTATGAAAGCCCAAGTTGCTTTGATAGCAGCCTTCAACTTGTCTGCATTGTTAGGTCTGGTGTCTCTCATCTTCCTCTTGACAATGCCCCATAGATTCTCTATGAGTTTAAGGTCAGGTGAGTTTGCTGGCCAATCAAGCACAGTGATACTGTTGTTTTTAAACCAGGTATTGGTACTTTTGGCAGTGTGGACAGGTGCCAAGTCCTGCTGGAGAATGAAATTTCCATCTCCAAAAAGCTTGTCGGTAGAGGGAAGTATGAAGTGCTCTAAAATTTCCTGGTAGACGGCTGCACTGACTTTGGTCTTGATAAAACTCAGTGGACCTACACCAGCAGAGTACATGGCTCACAAACCCATCACTGATTGTGGAAACATCACACTAGACCTCAAGCAGCTTGGATTGTGTGCCTCTCCACTCTTCCTCCAGACTCTGGGACTTCGGGTGGCCAACGCTGTCTTGGGGGCCCGCCGGCCCGGTGCGTGTAGCGTAGGGCAGGGGTCCCCAACTACCGATCCGCGGCCCAGCACCGGGCCGTTGCAGTGCCCTTGCTGGTCCGCGGACACAAGAGGAGCCGGCGGTGGTGCAGCAGCTGATACTCACCGGTCCCTGTCAGCGCGGCGGCTTCATCCAGCGCTGAGCGGTCAAGTGTACCGCTCATTTAAGGTCATGAATATGGACGTCACTCATTTCCCATAGGTGTGGCGTCCATATTCATAGACCTTAATGAGCGGTAGCACGTGACCTCTCTGCACAGCAGCTGAAGCGCCGTGAGATACAGGGAGGAAAGTTCAGCGACGAGAAGGAAGGTCAGTGATGTGAGAGTAAGCATGATGGTGGAGGATGGGGGAGCCGAGCGGAGCCATATATACAAGGAAGGGAGAATGGGAGCGGAGCCATATATATAAGGGAGGGAGAGTGGGAGCGGAGCCATATATATAAGGGAGGGAGAGTGGGAGCGGAGCCATATATACAGAGGAGGGAGAATGGGAGCGGAGCCATATAAACAGGGGAGGGAGAGTGGGAGCGGAGCCATATATACAAGGGAGGGAGAGTGGGAGCAGAGCCATATATACAAGGGAGGGAGAGTGGGAGCAGAGCCATATATACAAGGGAGGGAGAGTAGGAGGGGAGCCATGTATACAGGATGGGACAGGGGAGCCATGTATACAGGATGGGAGAGTGGGAGCAGAGCCATGCATACAGGATGGGAGAGTGGGAGCGGAGCCATGTATGCAAGGATGGGACAGGAGACCCATGCATACAACAGGGGGAGCCACACAGAGCTGGACAGGATGGGGGGCAGCCAGACATACATTTTCTGATGATTAGAAAATAATCAGCATGTACAGTACTCCAGTACAGTTTTCTTAAGTGCTCAATGCTCCATTTCCTTGTAGGCTCCAATCATCATTAGCAGTGACGGTCATCAGTAGAAGTAGCCCAGTGCTCCCACTGAAACAGAGAAACAAGCCATGTACTCCCACTCATTCAAAACCTATGGTGAGTTGAGTCACATTATAAATGTTATAATTAAATGATAAGTATGCACTGCTAAACTACAACTGCGTCCATAGCCCCACCCCCTTATGACCAAAGCCCCGCCCCTGTCACATCTCCATCCCCGCCCTGCCGGGCCATGGAAGAATGGTCTTGCTTGAAGCCGGTCCCTGGTGCAAAAAAGGTTGGGGACCACTGGTGTAGGGGATCCGGGGTCCCGGCAGAAAAAAATGTACACTTTGATTTCACAGCCTATGCTGCATTTCTGTGCCTGCTGTGCAGTGCAAAGCACATATTGGGCCTGCCTCCCTGCCTGCAGCCAGTCACAGAGTGTATTGCTTCAGACTAGTTCAGTCCCACCCCTTCACTGAGCCCTCGCTGTCTATTAGCTCTCTGCAGAGCTGCCTGCCGCATGGACCTCTGGGAATGTCTTGAAGGGGGTGTGTCTTTGAGTGGGTGTGTCTTTGATGGGGCCCCATTTAAAAGTTTGCTATGGGGCCCAATCAGTTCTAGTTACGCCCCTGTGTGTAACAGTACCCTAACTCTACAGAGATCCTCAGCAGAGTTGCCCACAGTCACAGGTTGCTAGGAACAGTGAGAACAGAATAAAAGTCCGAGCAATCTTCCACCAGCTCCAGCAGATGGACCTTTCCTGGCTTCCACCTTATATTTGAGACCATTCTGGGTTTAACTTGACGTTGGTATTGTCAAGTGGTTTACCTCAGGGGAGACCAAGCATCCTGGCTTTCCCCGTTACCCCTGCGTGACCATGGAAAAACCCCACAACCTCACCAGCACCAACTAAGACACGGACACAAGTATTTTCTTTGGAATTTTTATGGCCACAGCAGCCTTTTATTAAACCAACAAAACAACATAAACACTGTATCATAAATATCATAAGTACAATGACTTGAACACTGAAAGGAGGAGTCCTTGAAGCCACAAAGATCATGGTGAAGTAATCCAAAATACTGTGAACAACCCCCATCCATTTGCTCCCAGCCGTTACCCCACAGGCTCAGGAGCACTAGCACACCAATAGATATTGTCCACGAAATACTTGGAGATCCACCTACTTCCGACGGAAACTCCCCATCCACCTTTCACCAGATCACGACCAGCATTCCTTTTAACGGAGGAGACCCAACACACCGAGTCTCCAACAACCAATTTCCACCGACTTCAAGGACTCCCCCCTCCTCCAAAACCGCCGCGACCCAAAATTAAAATAACGCTCCAGGCTGACAAAAAGGGAGGGAGGGTGGGACTGCTTCGGTGCTGGGAGAGCAGGAACAGAGGGAGGGCACACCTCTGACCCTCACCTAAATACCCCCTGACTCCCCTCCCTGTTAACCCCTCCCCCCCACTAAAACCTTCCAACCCTCCTGTCATGTTGGCCTCCGCCTATGCCTCCTATGGGGGGGGCTGGGAGGCTTGCTCCGGCCACTTCTTAACGTTGGTATTGTCAAGTGGTTTATCTCAGGGGAGACCAAGCATCCTGGCTTTCCCCGTTACCCCTGCGTGACCATGGAAAAACCCCACAACCTCACCAGCACCAACTAAGACATGGACACAAGTATTTTCTTTGGAATTTTTATGGCCACAGCAGCCTTTTATTAAACCAACAAAACAACAATAAACATTGTATCATAAATATCATAAGTACAATGACTTGAACACTGAAAGGAGGAGTCCTTGAAGCCACAAAGATCATGGTGAAGTAATCCAAATACTGTGAACAACCCCCGTCCATTTGCTCCCAGCCGTTACCCCACAGGCTCAGGAGCACCAGCACACCAATAGATATTTTCCACGAACTACTTGGAGATCCGCCTACTTCCGACGGAAACTCACCATCCACCTTTCACCAGATCACGACCAGCATACCTTTTAACGGAGGAGATCCAACACACCGAGTCTCCAACAACCAATTTCCACCGACTTCAAGGACTCCCCCCTCCTCCAAAACCGCCACAGCGAGGGGGCCTTGAACACCTCAATGACCCGAGACCCCACCAACCCGCCATGTGACGGCCTTCTCTATACCATCCTGAACGGCGAGGGCCCAAATATCGGAACCCACCGCATTTAAATGGATCCCGTCCACCAACCAAAATCACCCTCGCCCTTTTCAAAATTGAAATGCCGCACGGCAACACCCCCATTTCTAACAATAGAAACAGACACCGCTCTGTTAACCTTTTCCTGGCCCGATTAACCTCTCCAATGATCTCATAGACCACCACGCCTGCGTGGCACAATCTCAGACCACACAATAGTGATCTCCCGATACATCGACCACAACCATAAGCAATCCTGCTTAATGTCCTTGACCAACTCCCGAAAAGGCCGAACCGCCAGATCGTTACCCCCATCGTGAATAATGAGAACATCTGGTGCCCAGTCCAACTGAACGCACTCGTGGACTTCTGGCAACACCATTCGCCACACCAGGCCCCTGAAACCGAGCCACCGCACCACCACCACAGTCCTGGGAATCCCCAGCTGTCTGCCTTCGTTTCTCACATCAGCTCGCAATGCTCCCCAATATAGGAAGGAGTGACCAAAATCTAGACCAGCAGCGGTCCAGCACCTGACACGCAAAACAACACTAACAGAAAAACATACTTACAGCATAAATTGTACCCAATCCACTCAACACCTGTTCGACCCCATGGCCACTACCAACCAAACCACCCCCCCTTTTTCAAATCAAGGCCGAACACAACTACGGCACCGATTAGACCTCCACCCACCAATGCACTGTACTAAAGAGGGACCCAAAACACGCGCTGCCGCCTCGGTCGCCGCCCACATCCTAAATGAATGAGAAGCAAAGCGAGAATCATCTATCCCCCAACACCAAATGGATTTTTGAAAAACCGCGCCCAACTGATACCGGGAAAACTACCCCCGTCTGCATGGCACAACAAGGATCCGCTCAAACTGGGATGAACACGCCACCCAGCACAACTTGCTGGCCTCTACCAGGCTGGACCGTTTTAGACCTTCGCAGCCAGAATTCAACCCCCTGTGAGGTCAATACCGTACACCTGGCTAACAAGCCACCCATCGACATTTATTAGGCGACACAAGCTCCCCAACCCGCAATGCCCCAAAAATGCAAACGAGAAGACCAGGCGAAACAACCCAGCCATCCATCGATCCGAACAGACCGACTCAAGAACCTGACCCAATTGCTCCAGCAGATTAAACGATACAGGCTGTCTTAAATCACCCCCTGAAACCTTTCGCTGCCTGTTTGACCAAAAATTGTTTACGTCAAAACACTGCTCCCGCGCAACCGAAAACCAAAACACAAACCTGCTAACAAGCGCGTTACCTTTGCACGCGACCAACCCTCGCTCGCACCTCGCCCCAACCAGGACAACAACAATCCCTCCTGATCAAGCCCGACCCAACTAGTTTGATGAGCCTTAAGGACCACTACCCCACAGCCGCCACACTGCCCGTTAAGCCTCCCAAGTTCTTGGTGCCAGAGACAATTCAATCAGCGACTCTGCAGCCCGTAAGCCACCCTCCCCAGCTCCCCCGGACAAGTTAGCCCGTCAATCACTGCTTCCGGAGCCAAAGAACGAAAACAATCCCGCTGCGAATGAGAGAGAGAGAGAGTCAGCTAACCCGTTCCTTACGCCAAGCATGTGCACCGCGGTCACAAGTGCATTCAAAAACAAACACAATAGCACCAATTGCTGCAAAAACTCGAACGACTGGAGGGGACGACGCGGTAAGACCATTAATCGCGCTCACAACGCCCACGTTGTTGCAATTAAAACGCACACGCAGGTTCCTGAAATCCCACCCCCCACAAATGCACCACCACTAGCATCGGAAAAATCTCCAATAACATGATGTTGCACACCAGACCGGCCGAAACCCACGTGTCAGGCCAAGGAGCCGCACACCATTGCCCTCTGACATAGGCACCAAAAACCGACCCCGCTAGCCACGTCCAGCAACAATACCAATGCATCGTTACCTACCACCTCCGCCATTACCAAAAAATGACCGCTGTACTCTTCCAAGAAGGACTCCCAGATCGCAAATCGGCCCTAAGCTCCGCCGACAACCCAACAAAAGATGGTGGGGAGCCCGAATCCCTGCAGTAGCGCTAGCCAACCTACGCGAAAAAAACCCTACCCCTCGGCATAACCCGACAAGCAAAGTCATGCTCCCCAACAGCGACTAAAGATCGCGACACGATATTTTACTCGAGTGACGTGCTCGGACCACATCAGACCACAAATCCACCAGCTTGTCCTCAGGCAACCAGAACTCCCCAACTGTTTCGATGACGATTACCAGGGAACGCAAACACGTGCTAGGACCCTCCGTTTTCCCGGGCGGTAACGGGACACCGAAGTGATCCGCCACCCACTCAATGGCTTTCAAATTCCTGAGACAACGCGACTGTCATGATCCCAGTGCAGGTTTTTGAGCTGCACACCGGGGGTTAATGTCTGGAGCTCTGTGCAGGTTTTGACCTGCACACTTGGGGTTAATGATTGTGGCCTCTTTCTGGTTCTGGGAGAGCTTCATAAACCCCTGGGTAGCTTCAATCCCTGCCAGTTATACTTTTGCCTTTGGCCGAGTGTACTGACCCCCGTGTGCCTGTTTGTTGCTATAGCTTGTTTATATGGTTCTGACCCGATTCTGTTTCCCGTTGTGAGTTTGCCTGTTGATTTTGTACTGCGTTATTATCTGTGTATGACTCATTGCCTGTGACTTGACTACTCTCTGCTCGCCCCTCTTGTACCTTGCAACTATCTGTGTATGACTCATTGCCTGTGACCTGACTACTCTCTGCTCGCCCCTCTGGTACCTTGCAGCTATCTCTGTATGTGAGTCATTGGCTACGTGCTGACTATTCTCACTGTCTATGCCCCTTGGTAACTTTGTCTCGCAGTTACTCTGCTAGGAATTGTCTTGCAGCTCCTAGCTCTGTGGAGTTTAGGCCACACCTCTAGCAGTCACGTGCTTCAGGTCCTGCGGGTGTGAAGTACACATCTACTTGGTTGCTGCCCGCTCCACAGGTAGCTTTGAGCACTGTTCGCTTTACTCAGGACACGCGCACTGGCTCAGTGAGCAAGTTCAGTGCGGTGTCTCTGACAGCGATGAATCAGTCGGCCAAACACACAAGAAATCGTGCAATAATGAATACCGAGTCGAAACCGGAAACGTCGCACACAACCCACTCGAGAAAGGAACTAACACCTAGAAATACGCACAGGACAACGAACAACCCATAAGTAAAACACCTATCTATAAAAAACTGCCTTCAGGATGAACAGGTAGTAAACGAAAAGTGGATTCGACATCAGTCTTTGCCATAAGGGCACCACAACCACATTTGCGCACCCACCGAGCCGCCTCGTCAAGCAAAGAATATACCACCAAACGAAACTCCGGGTCAATACCATCGTTAATCGATCTCCCACACGGGTAAGCCAAATGTTGAATGAGCCGAAACTTATTCAGCTCCTTCTCCAGAACCACCCCCCAAAGGGGAAACCACCAAATCCGAAAAGAAGGGGCTTGTAAACGAAAGGGCCCACCATGTGGCCCAACAAAACCTTTTTTTTTTGAGTTTCTCAGAAACGACTGTGGAATGCTCCAAAGCTGAGCGCAAATTTTTCAAAACTAACGGGATTTCAAACAGAGGACTCGGAATGTGACAACCCTCCGTAAAACCTGAATACAACAAACCCACTCTTTCCCTATCAGGGTACCTATTTAGATAGGGAGCCATCCATTCCAGATTCAAAGGAGTCTCCCCCTTGCGAATTCCCGCACCCGGCTCTAGACTTCCCTTGTTTGAAACACTTTGACGCTCAATGTGAGGCTCCATTACAATTAGAGCAGAGGTGTGTGAATTACAATTAGCCCCAAACTTACACTGGCCGTCGTTAAACTGCCAGCCAACACCCGCCTTGTGCATACCTCTGGCTGAGGCTTCCAGCCCCCCCATGAAAGGAGCTCCCAAACTTATCGTGCGCTATCACACGCATCCACAAACCAATATCTTTCTGGTCCCAGCGAATAGCCGGACGCACAGCCGTCCTCTGACGGAATTGCTCGTCATACCGCAGCCACCCTGACCACCATTCACTCTGTAAGCCTCACCTATATCGTCCAGATAACAAAAAGGCGCCGAGCAATCGTCAGGGGCCTGTTCCCCAACAACGCTCGCCAAAAGCTTGCTGCCAATTCCCAAACGTCTGAGGAATCAAACGCCACCTGCGCTTTACCTCCCCCTCCCCTCTGCTTCCTCCTTTTTGCTTTTGTCTAAATTAAACGTCTCCAATGGCAGCAGCGAAAATATTACAACATACTCAACCTTCCAAGTTCGCTCTTCCACTTCTATTTTTAAGTGAACCCCCAATGAACCTTCAAAACAAACGTACACCTCGCCATGCGCCCGATCATCTAAATGCACACGACACTCCCTCTCTTTGTCGGTTCGAACCGACACGGACACTGGCTCGCTGAAGCGGGGGCCCGACTCTAGACTGCACTTACCCGCCGACCCCACGATCCGACCCACGCTGCTACCGGCGAAGACCCGACAAAGCCCCGCTCAGGCGTAACAGCACACTACGCACGTCCGCAAGCATATCGCACACTTCCCCGGCCGACCCTGTACTGCTCCACCCAACCCCCACCCCAACACCACTAGCCTCAGCCAAGGGCCCCCTTTCCACCACTGACAAAGATAAAAACGGGTGACAAACAGGGGACATGGACGCATACTCACCGGGCTGCGAGGGGGCTGTGTACCCTCCAGCCGGAACTCCTGGATCCCCCGAAGCCTCGCGGACCTCACGACTCCCAGTAGCGGACTCGCTGCCGCGATGGTGGCCCCCCAAGGAAGGACCCGGGTGGGAAGCCAGAACCCCTGGAGAGATCCCGGCTGCGGTACCCCGAAATCAGACGTCTCCTGGCACCCCCCCACCAGGAGCTCCTGGCGGTGTGCAGTCCCGCCGCACCTGGCCGTCCTGGGCCCCCCAGGACAACTGTGAGCCCGACATCATCCTCCGGCCCCTTGATCTTCCTGCAGCCGGCGTCAGCCCTGCCATGCTGCCTGCCGCACTCGCCACCTCCCCAGAGCTGGGACTGCTGGAGCCAATGTAAGAGGCAGGCGCAGCTGTGGGACCCGCTCAGCGGCGCCCCCAGCAGGAAACGATGACCCCCACTGCTGGGGGACAATGACACAGGCCCTGCCGCCCGACAGGCCGCCACTGTGCCGGCGGCCGACTTCCCCACTGCTGGAGAGGCAGGCCGCACATCGTGCCCGTCCACGCCGCAGCCCCCCCGAAGGAGCAGGAGAAGCCCGGTGCCAGGCGCGCTGGCTCCGCCCCCTCTCTGGATCGAGGCGAAGGCCCGGACACCACCGCATGGCCTCGCCGCACCCGCGGATTCCTCCCAGGCCGCGACGCGCTGGTAGGGCGATTGCGCATCGCGCGACCTGGAGGGTCCCGGGAGGGGCTCCTGTGGCGACTTGAGGCCCGGGGAGCGGTGTCGGGTTAGAGCTGCTCCAGCGGCCTCACCCGCCTTGATCGGCGCTCTCTCTCATCGGCCTTCCCGGGGGTATCTGGGAACAGGCCAGCGACCTGTGCCTCCAGCCATCCAGGAGGCTGCCCCAGCGCTGCAGCCTGCAGGAGGATCCAGGGCCTCTTCAACTCCTGACATCCCGGTAAGTGGATGATGGGGGTGGGACTGCTTCGGTGCTGGGAGAGCAGGAACAGAGGGAAGGCACGCCCCTGACCCTCACCTAAATACCCCCTGACTCCCCTCCCTGTTAACCCCTCCCCCCCACTAAAACCTGTTGGCCTCCACCTATGCCTCCTATGGGGGGGCTGGGAGGCTTGCTCCGGCCACTTCTTTTTCCCCCTAGGTGCTTGTTGCTGTGCAAAAGGAATATTCCAATCCTTAAGTCTGTCTTCAGCTTGTTTAGGGGTATGACAAGCAATTATTCTCCCCTCATGCATAATCAACAGTTTCGCTGGGTTAAAGCCCCATCTATATTTGGTGCCCACATCGCGCAGAGCTTTACATACATGTGCGTATTCACGCCTCTTGGCCAGAGTCACTGCAGATAAGTCTGGGAAAACTTGTAGTGATTGCATCTCCTGGGGCAGAGTTGGATTTTCCTCATTCTTTGCATGAATACATCCTTGGTGGTAAAAAAGTGTATTCTTGCCAGCGTGTCTCTAGGCATCCATTAAGTCTTTAATGGACATTTCAGGGAGAACAGCCTTTAAAAAGTTATGCAGGAAAGCAGGCAAATCCTTGTCCAAGACCTCCTCAGGGATCCCTCTCACCCGAATGTTATTCCTGCGCGATCTATCCTTCAAGTCGTATGTTTTATCACTGACACTAGCCAATTCTTCCTTTAAGACTTCATTTTCATCGACTAGTGCATTGAAAGAAGTGGCATATTCAGCCATTTTATTCTCTAAATGAGAGGTGCGCTCTCCCAGAGCTGAGATTTCTCCTTTCAGCTCTCTAAGCATATCATGCATGTCCTCTTTTAAAGAAGCCCTCAAAGAGGAAACAAACTCTTGCATGTCCTTCCTAGTGAGCGGAGCAGAGTGTTGTTGATGAATCCGCTCTCTGCCTGCACCTCTCCCAGAGCCCCCAGAGGAGCATGGGGAGCATGAAGGGGATGCAGGCACCATTTTACCTGTTGCTTTGGTAGACTTCCCCCTTGCAAAGAAGTCGGGCAATCTCGGCGGGGATCCCCTCTTCTGTGATCTGCCGCGTGTCATCATGTGCCTGGGTGTTTGCAGTAGCTGCAGGCGAGTAGTTGGAGGAAGCTGGGTGCTAAGTTGAGCCGGGATGAGCTGCTAAAAGTCCTGGGCTGCAGGAGCTCGGTAACTATGCATTTGCCACACTTGCTAGCAGGCCACGCTCCCCTGCATTTCACTTGTTAAAGACTAAACTTCAGACAGAAAGGCCCACAAAGAGCAACTGAAAACCACCGCAGTGAAGGCCTTGCAGTGCATCAAAAAGGAGGAAACACAGCGTCTGGTGATGTCCATGAGTTCAAGACTTCAGGCAGTCATTGCCAACAAAGGGTTTTCAACCAAGTACTAGAAATGAACATTTTATTTATAATTATTTAATCTGTCCAATTACTTTTGGTCCCTTTAAAAACAGGGTGGCACATGTTAAGGAGCTGAAACTCCTAAACCCTTCATCCAATTTTAATGTGGACACCCTCAAATGAAAGTTGAAAGTCTGAACTTCAACTGCATCTGAATTGTTTTGTTTAAAATACATTGTGGTAATGTCTAGAACCAAAACTAGAAAAAAGTTGTCTCTGTCCAAATCCAAATATATATGGACCTATCTGTATATATATATATATATATATATATACTGTATATATGTAATTGACACATACATATTATATATTTATACTAGATGTGTGCCCGATGCTATCGGATCGGGAGGGCAGTAACATCACAATGGGGGCAGCTTTGTGGTGCTGGGGGTGGCGGCCCATCCACTTCTGTGCAGTCACAACTGGCAGGAAAGACAGTGTTTTGCGGCCTGAGCTGGAGATGTGTGCGGCGCCACCAGAGGGTGGCCGCACCCAATCTCCAGCACAGGCCTCAAGCCATGGTTTTTCCTGCCGGCTGTGACTGCACGGAGGTGGGTGGGCAGGCAGAGGCGGGATCCAGTACGTGTAGTCAGGTGGTGGGTCCTGGCAGGGGTCCGGCGGCGGCATCCCTCTCATTACTCCCCTCTCATTACACCATGTCATTATACCCCCTTCATTACACCCCTCTCGTTACACCCCTTTCACAGCCTTGTGATCGCAGCGGTGGCCTGGATCCGAGTGGCAGCTGGGATCCCTGAAGCGGTTGGGATCGCAGCGGTGGCCTGGTTTCGAGCGGCAGCTGGGATCCCTGAAGCGGTTGGGATCGCAGCGGTGGCCTGGTTTCGAGCGGCAGCTGGGATCCCAGCAGCGGTCGGGATCGCAGCGGTGGCCTGGATCCAAGCGGCGCTGGGATCCGAGCAGTGGCCGGGTTCCTAGCGGCGTTCGGGATCGCAGCAGCAGCTGGGATCCCAGCGGCGTTTGGTATCGCAGCAGCAGCCTGATGACGGACAATTTAAGGCAATTATATATATATAGATATATATATTTAATAGACAGACAGCGGAATAGGTGAAAATTCAATTGTCAGCATCTGTAAAAATCATTACAGAACCTGACAGGATATGAGACATGGCTTACATACAGTAAACCATTGCATATCCATTTGATTTTTATATGTCCCTCACTAATAATGTTAGTAGTGTATGTGTGTTAAATTTTGGAGCTGTAGGTGTTAAATTAAAGGATTAATTCATGGAAAAAACTTATGTGGGCTTCCGTGCAATTTTCTCTGCGAGAAAGGGCAAGCCATTGACTAAGAGCAGATATTAATTACCTAGAGAGGGACCATTGTTTTTGGTCCCCCCGGCTAAAAAATCTGCCCCAGCCACCCCAGAAAATGCGCATCTGTAAGGTGCGCCTGTTCCGGCACTTACCATCTCTCTTCCCATTGCCCTGTTGCTATTGTAAGGTGACATTAAGCCTGGTTAATAATGGCGAGGTGTCAATAAGACACCTATCGATTATTAATATACTTGTCTGAAAGGGTTAAAAAAAACACACATTAAGAATAAATGCTTTAAATGAAATAAATAAACACACATTTTTTCCATCTTTATTTCACTCGTAATCCAATCAAAGCCATTGTTCTCCTGTAAAAAAGACAAAATAAAAAAGCAGTAATATCCCATACCTGTCCGCCAAACAGTCAAGTCCCACGCTGTAATCCATATGAAGGGGTTAAATAGTTTACAACCGGGGAATGTGCTAATGCAAAGACAGTGAGTATGAACGGGGTAGGACAGGGACAAACGATAGCTCAGTAAGTAAAGGTAAGAACTTATCAGTCTGTAGTCTTCTTGGGTGCAGCTCCTCGGGGTTGCAACCGTGGCACCAACAAAAACGACACATGACGTCTCAGTGAGGTCCGTAACAGGAAGATTTCCTGTGCTCAAACATTTCTAGCATGGTACTGAGTCTAATGTAGGGAACAGCCGGAATAAGGCTTCGCTCCACGGTGTACACAAGTCCTTGAAGGTGAGGCTCTGGCCTAGCCATCTGCCTCTCTCTCTCTGTGTCGCACACCCAGTGCAGTCTCTGCCTTCAACTAGGGTCACCTCCTAGCGTGGAGAGTAGCAGGGAGCTGACATTCGGTCATCCACAAATGGTGGGCCTGTATGCAAGGGTGTGTCAAATATGCGGTCACTCTTGGACAGAGATTGTGAGGTACTCACTATCACGCTGGGTATGGCACCCGGCTTAGCTCTGCTGGCATGGCTCTACACAGGTCCGCTCTGCCGGCGACGGGGGATCCTTCTATACAGCCCGTCACCACATAGGTACTTTCTGGTGGTGGAAGCAGAGCGCGCTGTTCTCTGCTTTGCGTGCTGCTCTCTGCTCTGTCCTCCGCGCTGCTCTGCTCCGGTGCCAGACTGACCTTCTTGGCATGCTTTTACCTTTTATCCCCCCACTGCTGTGTGCACTTTCCCGGCTCATGGGTGAGCAGGAAGCTCCGTCTCTCTCCTCCTTCCCTCCTGCATCAGGGGAAGGCCCACCTCTCTCAGGCTTCCCCCTGGAAACAGAGGATGCAGCCTCCCAAGTTCCGGACCCGGCATGCAGGTACCCGCGGACCAGTCTATCTCCTTACACTACTGTGGTTGGGTTCCAGCCTGATATAATCCTGCTAATGGACGAGGCTGGTGGCCGTCCTACAGGGATGAACAGGCACTGTTTCACTGGTGCTAGTGAAAGGGGCCTCTCAGCCTGTCAGGGTTTGGTGAGTGTGGTGCCACGTCAGTGACTGCGTTGGCCTCATCTTCCGTTTCATTTGAAGTGACTTTGAGGGGCCTATATGAATGAAAATGGCCACAACTAACACCATTCTAAAAACTGCACACCGTAAAGTGCTCAAAACCACATTTAAGAAGTGTATTAACCCTTCTTGTGCTTCACAGAAATTAATGTAATGTGGAAGGAAAAAAATAAACATTTAACTTTTTTTCACAAAATTTTTTCTTTAGACTCATTTTTTTTTACTTTCACAAAGGTAACAGGAGAAAATAGACCCTGAAATTTGTTGGAAATTTCTCCTGAGCATGCTGATACCCCATATGTTTGGGAAAACTACTTTTTGGGATCATGGCATAGCTCAGAAGGGAATCAGTGCCATTTGACATTTTGAATGCAAAAGTTGCTGGAATAATTAGTGGACAACATGTCGTTTTTGGAGTACTCTGATGTGTCTAAACAGTGGAACCCCCCACAAGTGACACCATATTGGAAAATAGACGCCTCGGGGAACTTACGTATGTCAATGTGTGGTGAGCACCTTCAATCTCCAAGTGTTTCACAGAATTTTATAACGTTGAGGCTGGTTTCACATTAGTGCATTTTCAGCGCACGCACGGCCGGGGGTAGCTCCGCCCCCGATCCGGCTCTCTGCCCGGCGTGCCCGCCCCTTCCTTGTAGCGCCGCCTCCTAGCGGACAGCGGCGCCTGCGATCGGCGCACCCTATCTTTAGCATAGGGTGCGCCGATCGTGCGCAGGCCGTGCGCTAGTTGCGCTTTGACCTGCGCTGCGCACTTTTGACGGTGCGCCGTGCGCGCCAAAATCAAACTTTTCGGATTTTGGCGCGCACGGCGCACCGTCAAAAGTGCGCAGCGCAGGTCAAAGCGCAACTAGCGCACGGCCTGCGCACGATCGGCGCACCCTATGCTAAAGATAGGGTGCGCCGATCGCAGGCGCCGCTGTCCGCTAGGAGGCGGCGCTACAAGGAAGGGGCGGGCACGCCGGTCAGAGAGCCGGCTCGGGGGCGGAGCTACCCCCGGCCGTGCGCGCGCTGAAAATGCGCTAATGTGAAACCGGCCTTAGACATGAAAATTAATAAATCATAATTTTCACACAAAAATGTTTTTATCCCCAAATGTTGTATTTTCATAAGTGTAATAGGAGAAATTGCACCATACAATTTGTTGTGCAATTTCTCCTGAGTACTCCGATAACCATCATATGGATTAAAACTACTGTGTGGGCACACAGCAGGGCTTGGAAGTGAAGGAGCGTCATTTGACTTTATGAATGCAAAATTTGCTGCAATAATTAGTGGATGACCTATGATGTTTGGAGTGCTCCTGATGTGTCAAAACAGTAGAAACACCCCACAAGTGGCACCATTTATACCCCTCGCCCTCGGGAAACGTATCTAGATGTGTGGTGAGCATCTTGAACCACCAGGTGCTTCATAAAAGTTTATAATGTTGAGCCGTGGAAATAAAAAAATCACATTTTTCAAAGAAAGATGTTTTTTAGTCCCAAATTTTGCATTTTTACAATGGTAACAGGAAAAAATGCCCCCCAAAATGTGTTGTGCAATTTCTCCTGATAACACCTTTACTCTATATGTGGTATAAAACTAATTTTGAGGCACAATGCAAAGCTCAGAAGGAAAGCAGCACCATATTGAAGTTCAGATTTACTGTAGCTGGACTGGTTTGAGGGTGACATGTCACATTGGTAGAGCCCCTGAGGTGCCAGACCTGCAGAACCCCCATATGTGACCTCATTTTACAAAGTACACCTCTCAATGAATTAATCTAGGGGTGCAGTGATCATATTGACACAACAGGAATGTAACAGAATTTTATACCATTGGGAAGTGAAGCAAACTTAATTACATTTGTACAGCGAAGATTTTGTGTTAGCCCCAGATTTTACATTTTCATACTGCGAAATGGATAAAAAGGCACCAAAATTTGTCCCACAATTTCTACTGAATGTAGAAAATACCCCATCTATGGCTGTACAGTACTGCTTAGCCACACGTCGAGACTCGGCAGGGATGGAGCGCTAGTTGCCTCCTGGAGCGCAGATTTTCTTAGAATAGTTTGCAGACTCCATATACAAAGCCCATAAGTGCTAGGAAAGCAAACTTCCCCCTCAAGTGACCCCATTTTGGAAATTTTACCCCTTTGGAATTTATCTACAGATGTATTGATGATTTTGACTCCATGGGTATTTTCTTGGAGCAAGCAGTAGTGGATGTTGCTAATTAAAAATTGCAAACTGAATTTTAGTGTCCAGTACATTGTAGAGCCTAGCATGTTGTATTACCAGTATGTTATGCCCAGCTCATGATTCTGGAGACACTCATCAGTAAATTAGGTAGGTTCTCATTGCTACAGAAATGTCAAAAATGTGGACGCTAAGTGTGGTTTAGACAAACTGGGGCTCAGAATGGAGGGGGCGAAGAGTCATTTTGCTTTTCCAGAGCCTTCATACTACCAGTAAAGTGGAAGACCCCTGTTTTTCCGTTAACAGCTCACGGACCTGAGTGGGGCTAGCTTTTTTTGTGAATTGAGCTGAAGCTTTTATTGGGAATATTTTCCATAACAATTAGGATCATAATTATGCTGAACACTTATTTTGAGGTTTCCATCGATATCGCCGAGTGACAAGATTCAGATGAAACCCCTGAGGGATCCATTCACTAAATTGAGGCAGCAGAGTTACTCTGGACTCTGGTCTCTGTTCAGTGGTGTCCTTCTTTTCAGAGGTGCACAAAGCTGTGGTTGACCGCTCTTTTATGCACGGATCATAGGTCCTACAGAATACACAGTGCCTCCATCTGCCTCATTAAAAGGGATGCTCCACCTGGGGTTTCATCTGAATCATGTATTTCAGAGATTTATACTGAAACTCCGGTGTAAGAGCTCAACGCACAGTGCAGGATGAATGTGAGCCAACCCTTACTGCGATATTTGGGAGGAAAAAAGACCAAATCAACAGCAGGTGAAAAATTGGTTTTATTTATTTTTTGCGCTGGTCCTCATGCGGTGTAAGTGATTTGACAACTTTATTCTTTAGGTCAGTACAATTACAGAGATACCAGATTTATATTGGTCTGTCACAGACTAAAAGATGTCGCACACTAAAAGATGTTGTTTATTGCAAAAGGTAGTTTTTGCTATTCCATTTTTAGACAGCTATAACTTTTCCATAGACAAAGTCATGTAATAGCTTCTTTTTTGCGGGACGAGTTGAAGTTTTGAATGGTACTATTTTCAGGCACATTACAATTTTTGATAGCTTTTCTATTCCAATTTATGGGAGGCAGAACAAAAAACAATTCATGAGGTTTTTTTTCTTTTAATGCTGTTCCTTGTATGATAAAATTGATAAGGCAGTTTTATTCTTCAGGTCAGTACGATACAGCGTATGTTTTGGCTGTTTTACACAATAAAAAACTATTTAATAGTAAAAGAGTTACTGTTTATACTCGTGTATAAGCCGAGATTTTCAGCCCACTTTTTGGGCTGAAAGTCCCCCTCTCAGCTTATACACGGGTTATATACCTGGGGGTCGGCGGGGGAGGGGGAGCGGGGGTGTCAGAGATCATACTTACCTGTCCTGCCACGGTCTCTGCAGCCTCGCTTCTCCACTGTCTCCCTTCCTGTCTTCAGCGGTCACATGGTACCGCTCATTACACTCATGAATATGCGCATATTCATGAGTGTAATGAGCGGTACCACATGACCGCTGAAGACAGGAAGGAAGACAGTGGAGAAGCGAGGCTGCACAGACCGCGGCAGGATGGGTGAGTATAGGGATATTCACCTGTCCCCCGGTCCATCGCTGCTCACCGCTGTCTCTGCTGCATCCTGTGTCAGTGACGTATAGGCAGCAAGGGGCGCAGTGACGTGGTTAGTGCGTGCCGCCCCTCTGCTGGCTGAACAGTCACTGTCACAAGAAGCGGCAGACAGCGGCGATGGACCCAGAAGAGGTTGGCTTTTTTTTTTTGCAACATATGGGGGCATATTCTATGGAGCAGCATATGGGGGTATAGTCTATGGGGCAGCATATGGGGCATATTCTATGGGGCAGCATATGGGGGCATATTCTATGGGGCAGCATATGGGGGCATAGTCTATGGGGCAGCATATGGGGCATATTCTATGGGGCAGCATATGGGGGCATATTCTATGGGGCAGCATATGGGGGCATAGTCTATGGAGCAGCATATGGGGGCATAATCTATGGGGGCATATTCTATGGAGAAGCATATGGGGGCATAATCTATGGAGCAGCATATGGGGGCATATTCTATGGAGCAGCATATGGGGGCATATTCTATGGAGAATCATATGAGGGCATAAACTATGGAGCAGCATATGGGGGCATAGTCTATGGATTCCACCCTCGGCTTATACACGAGTCAATAAGTTTTCCCAGTTTTTGGGGGCAAAATTAGGGGGGTCGGCTTATACACGGGTCGACTTATACACGAGTATATATGGTATATTATTTTTTATTCTGAGTGATATAACTTGTTTATTTTACTGTTTACAGAGCTGTATGGTGGCTTGTTTTTTGCGTGACAAGATGACATATTCAGCTATACCGTTTTTATTTACATTAATCTTTTTTATCATGTTTCATTGCACTTTTTGTTCAGCGGTATGATGGTAAAGCTTAGTTTTTTGCCTAATTTTTTTTCAGTGTTTACTGAAGGGGTTATCTAGTGCTGCAGTTTTATAGTTCGGGTCATTATGGACTCGGCGATACCAAATATGTGTAGTTTTTTTGTTAAATTATTTTTTACATAAATAAATGTATTATATTGGAATAATAGCTTTTCTTTTTTTGTTCTTTGTTTTTTTTTAAATATTTTTACAATTTTTAACAACTATTTGTTTAAGTTTTTTACATTATCCAACTATGGGACTTCATCTTTACACTGATCTGATGCTCTGCAAGGCTTCTGCACTGGAGGGCATCAGAGCAGTCTGACAGGCAGGGAAGAGGTGTGTCAGCACCTGTGCTCACAGGACACCTTCCCTGAAGGACCCTGAAGAGCCCATGAGCATCTTGCGGCCTGGGGTCACCATGGAGACCATCAACATAATTCATCCTTTGTGCTGATAGGAACAGACAGAGAGCTCACTCCCTCTGCGATGCTCCTTGATTTCGCTGTCAATATTGACAGTGGCATCAGTGGGGCTAAACATCCACTGGGCGTTGCTGCAGGGTGTCAGCTCTTATAGCGTTGACTCCCGCACTCGATTGCGGCGGTGTTCAGCATGAGCACAAGTAATCAAGAAAAAGTATATGTACGGCATACAAAACACCTTCAAACACTCCCAAAAGCTGCCAAAACACATCAAATTAGGGCTCAGATACCAGGAAAGTGGCCTCAATTCACTCACAGTACAAATTTTAGAATGGCACGTCAGAAATTAGTAATGCATGGGGTATCAGGGTCTGGGCCAGCATTTGCAGCTTTGAATTGAACTTCAAAGTCAGGTAAGATGGGTGAGGGATCGGTGTAGGCCAGCTCTGCTGGGAGCCCTGATACCACATGCAACAGCTCAACCTGCTTTTATGTTCAGCCACATTCAGGTGGCACAAATATCAGTTTCGTAGACTACTATTGTCAGAAAAATGTAAGAATAGTAACATGGGTAGTTGACTCAAAGGTGCTGGAGGCCTGCCGGACACTACCGTACTACAAGCAACCCACATGAAGTAGACCGAACCAGGAGTCTACACACTTCCAAAAATTAGTGGCAGGCACCAACAACGTGGTATCAATTTCACCAGAGTAGAAACAGTATAATGGGGAGCGACATATCTTCCACTACAGCCAAACCAGCAGATGGAGACCCAATCAGGAATCTTTAACTTTAAAATAATTAGGGGGAGACACCACCAAAGTGGCATTAATTTTACCAGAGTAGAAATAGTATAATGGGGAGGGACATCTCTTCCACTATAGCCAACCCAGCAGATGTAGACCCAACAAGGAGTGTTCACATTTCCAACAATTAGTGGCAGACTCCACCAATGTGGCATCAGTTTCACCAGAGTAGAAATAGTATAATGGGAAGTGACATCTCTTACACTACAGCCAATCCAGAAAAATGGAGAGACTCAACCAAGAGTGTTAAAATTTCCAACAATTAGTGGCACACACACTAAAGTGGCATAAATTTCACCAGAGGAGAAATAATATAGCGGGGAGTGACACCTCTTACACTACAGCCAACCCAGCAGATGTATACCCAGCCAGGACAGCTTACATTTTCACAAATTAGTATTAACATCTGCAGCAGCAACAGCAGGCACAGAAGCTCCACTAAAGATATCACAGACTGCAAATACGTGAGATCAATGCAGCACACTAAAAACTTTATCGCCTAGTCTGTACAGTCTGGGACTGAGGTGAAAGAGTCCTTGGAGATCCATGACATGCTCATCTCGGTGAAAGTTAGGCCATCTATATTTTCAGGGGACAGTCAGCTGCGCTTATCCGTCAGGACACCACCAGCAGCGCTGAAGACATGTTCTGAGAGAACGCTGCATGCCGGCCATGATAAAACCTTAAACAAGAGAGCACAACAGGAAAAAAACCCTAAAATATAACTTTTAATTCAATATTAAAAGATACCACACATATGTAAAATTACACACAATACCAGGGGGTCACAGAGAGAGAAAAGTTTTATATATATATTTCCAAGTATGATTAAATCACAGAAGGGGCAGAAAAAACTATAATGCCCTAATAAGGCCCTTCCTATCCACGGAGGTAGGCACCCTAGCTGTTGACGACATGGCGCCCCCGCTCAACGTCGATGCCCCTAATAACGCCCTAGACCACCCTATGTATATAAAAAGGGACACAAAAAAACAAAAACTGCATTTTTTTTCTCGGCCAGGGGTGATGAGACCCCTTTGTTCTAACCCCTGATGAACCCTCAGCCATCTAGAGGGGGAAACGCGTTGTGTTGCGCTGTCATCAATGGCTGATAAGTATGTTTTTTAACACTGTATTTGGCAGACTGTGTTATCATACATGGTAGCACTATGGAGGTTAATAGAATAACCGTATGAGACGGCTTGTATAAGCATTTGCTATGCCCATGTGGAAAGTGTGTATAGATAGTCCACTTGGAAATATTATCTGTTGATCTGTACCCAACCTCTTGCTACATAGGGTCATTGGTACCCCTGTCCCTAAAATTCATTATCGGGACATACCCTGATTTTTTATGTGGGTCATTCTGTTATTCTCTGTCTCTCACAGTGTGCTTCATTATACAGGCTTGTCCTGTGATTTCATTGAGTGCTTTATTGCTATATCTTTTGCTGTAGACGTTTTTCTGAGGCATATTAGATCACACGTCTGCCCAGTAGCAGCATTTAACATTACTTTTATTGCGAGATAAGTGTCGATTAGCTGCTTTTGCTCTCATTTTTTCTGATATTATTCCGAGATAAGATGATACTTTTTTGAGAGTGTGCTTACTGCGAGATAAGTTTACAGCACTTTAGCACTTTATATTATCTTTTTCGGTATTGTGTTGCATGTGTGTGTTTTTGTTTTTTTGTGTCCCTTTTTGTATACGTAGGGTGGTCTAGGGCATTATTAGGGATGCCAACGTTGAGCGGGGGCGCCATGTTGTCAACAACTAGGGTGCCAACCTCCGTGGATAGGAAGGGCCTTATTAGGGCTTTCTAGGGCATTATAGTTTTTTCTGCCCCTTCTGTGATTTAATCATACTTGGAAATATATATATATATAAAACTTTTCTCTCTCTGTGACCCCCTGGTATTGTGTGTAATTTTACATATGTGTGGTATCTTTTAATATTGAATTAAAAGTTATATTTTAGGGTTTTTTTCCCTGTTGTGCTCTCTGGTTTAACATTTTGATTCTGGAACCCCTTGGTTATTCTTTTTTGAGGTTTTTCACCATGATAAAACCTCCAAGGCATGACAGGCAAGCTCAGACCACTCATTCAATTTTGAAGACCAAAATGTAAAACGGTCTATACCCTCCCTGATGGTATTGATAGAGTTCCAGATACTCCTGCACCATCCTCTCCAGTCATTCACCATGTGTCAGACTTGGACTTAGTTGTACTTGTGCATGAGCTGGCCTAAAAAATGTGTCAAAGGACTTACAGAAATTGCTTCTGCCACTTACACTACTAGGGCTGCTGCTAATATTTTGACGTTGACAAATTGATGTGCTGGATGTTGGAAGTCTATAGCTGCGATGCACATTGTGTGCCTCACTGCTGTGTTGGGGAAAAGCTCTCTTAAGGTTGTGTAAAAGCAAGTTTCGATACTCCAGCATTCAAGGGTCCCTTTTCAGGGTGGGAAGTAACCGGCAAAATTTTGTCTTATGACGTGAATTTAACAGAGTGGCAATCCAGTAATCAGCACAATTTTAATCAAGACTATACAGGGATCATGTTGCAGATAGTGCAGCAAGGAAGCACTCATATGTTGGGCTCGCCTATGAGGTCCAAGCCCATGCTGTGTTGGTGGCTGGGTAACGTTAATGCTTGTTTCCTCCATCCCCTCCTGCTTACCACGAACAACAGAGGAGATGATTATTCTCTTCATCTAATGACAGTTGCTTGCACATCACCTCTTCCACCTCTATTTGTTCCTCAGCTCTTGCACCTTCACTTAGTTTGCCTGGTATCACCAACCCCCCTGGATCGCAGTAGTCCACTATCCCTTGGCTCTGCCTGTGTGACGGCAGTCTGGAACTTCAAAACAATGTTATCCCTTCCACATCCTCCTTTGCTTTCTCCTTTTCCTCTGGGACCATCACCTCCTCCAACAGGCTATTCAAAGTCTGCTGCAGCATGTAGATGACCGGAATAGTGATTATGATGATGGCAGCGTCAGAGCTAACCATCTTAGTAGCCATTTTGAAACTGTGCAGAAAGGTGCAGAGGACCTTAATCTGTGCCCACTCCGTAAACGTGATATGTGCCACGTTCGTACTGTGTTGGCCCAGGCTATATGACATGACATACTTTGTCAGAGCTCGTTGCTGCTGCCACAGTCACTGCAACAGGTGCAGTGTGGAATTCCACTATGTCGGCACATCGCATATCAACCTATTAACTGACATGGACAAAAACCTCTGTATCGATGTAAGTCGATGAAGTGAACACACAGCTTCCGTGCTTCCTGCAGCAGCTCACCCAGGCCAGGAAAGTGTAGGAGATATTGTTGTACCACCAGGTTGAGGACGTGAGCCATGCAAGACACGTGTGTGACACTGCCTCGGTGTAGGGTCACCACCACATTTGCACCATTATCAGACACGGCCTTCCCTGAATCCAGGTTCAGCAGAGACAGCCATTGCTCAAACTCAAAAAAACACATCATTTGTAAGGTAACTCACCAAACCATGACTGATGCACTGGTAGGATGCAGCAAAGCCCCAGTGATAAAGGCTGGGGCAGCACAGGTGCATTCCACTGATGAAGACAGCCAGTAACCCATCAAGGTCTGGCTGCCTAGTGGAAAAAGAGCACACTAATAAGGCTTGCATAAGACTTAAGTCACACTGATAAGTGTGATGCGGCCTATTGACGACGCCCATAGTATTAGAAGGCGGGCCGCTCACCACTGTATACATGCATCACACAGAAAAACCAAGCCAACATCAAGGGCTCTAACTGCATCCTGCAAAAATGATAAAAAGTGCAAAAAGATAAATAGATATGGGGTATTAGTTACTATTTTGGCCAAAGCAGATAAGCTCACAACCCAACGTCAAGGGTCCCCAGATATTGTGAGTCTCTAACACTAAATCTAAACAGCGAACATAAGGAAAAAAATTCCAAAATTCAAAAAAACACATCATTTGTAAGGTAAGTCACACTGATAAGTGTGATGCATAGTGTCTGAGCGGCCTATTGATGACGCCCATAGTATTAGAAGGCGAGCCGCTCACCACTGTATACATGCATCACACAGAAAAACCAAGCCAACATAAAGCGTCATCAATAGGCCGCTCAGACACTATGCATCACACTTACAGTATCAGTGTGACTTATGTCTTATGCAAGCCTTATTAGTGTGCATTTTTTCCACTAGGCAGACAGACCTTGATGGGTTACTGGCTGTCTTCATCAGTGGAATGCACCTGTGCTGCACCAGCCTTTATCACTGGGGCTTTGCTGCATCCTGCCAGTGCATCAGTCAGGGTTTGGTGAGTTACCTTACAAATTATGTGTTTTTTTGAATTTTTGAATTTTTTTCCTTATGTTCGCTGTTTAGATTTAATGCTCAAACTCAGCCTGTAGAGCTGTCCACAACTCTTCAGCTGTATGACTGCGATCTCAAAGGCATATCAGTTTTAACACTGCATGATTGCGGTGAGCCCTGTGTGCGCAGTACATAGGTGGTAGAGATTCGCTCTGCACTGTTGGAATGCATGTATTATTAAAATAGAGATTGGGGGTGCAGGTGGAGGCCCTAGAGGAGATAGAGAAGGAGGCAGAAGCAGTGGAGGAAGTGTGCCCCTACAGCCACCAGAGTTATCCATTGCCCAGTCAGCGAGATATAATGCTCATGGCCATGCTTACTTGTCACTGGTGAAATGCACCCTGACAGACATTGATTTAGTCAAGGAATGGGTGATGTGACATGCTGGTGTAGTGCAAGCACAGCTTTATTAGAGAAGTAATGGCGACTGAGCAACTGGTACTTGGGGACTGCAACAGCCATCAGATTTCGGAAACCGTCTGCAACTAACAGGCAGAAATGCAGCATTACCATGGCCAACAGATGTGAGAATGTGGAGTTCAACCTCTTAGCTTTGTCATGTGTAGGAGGAAACAATCTTTTACATGACTACAACTTCGGGATTGAGGTCTGGCTGCAGTGCTGACAGAGGGTGTAGTATGGTGAACCGGACAAACTGCTGGACCGAGAGTGAAGTGCAAGCAGAGATGTTACGGTGGATTGATAAAGTGGTGGTGTGTTCATTCTCTGAGATCGGTCAAAACAGCAGGCATGTACACTTCTGTTACAGCTGACGGCGGGATCTCACTCAGCCTGATTGGAGCGGGTAAAGAAACGGAGGTTCTGCGGTCGGAGACCTGCCTTACAATACTTGGAACGGTAACAGAGGAAGAGGAAGAAGCAGCAGATGCAGTTAATGGGGTGGCTGATGGTTGTTCAGGCCCGCTGGTCCACATTTATCACAGTGGGAGTGCAAAAAAGAATAACGAATGTTGATTGCGCATGTGAAGGTTCATGCATGTAGTTGTCAAATTATTGCACTTTTTCCCTCTACTTAGTTTCTTTGCAAAGTTGGCAGATAATGTGAGTTGGCTCGTTCTTTGCAGTGTCAAAAACCATCCAAGCTAGGCAACCCTTGCCGTCTCTGCGAGCTGCAGACCCGTGAACGCTGCTGGCCACAGCCACAGTTGTGGCTGAAGATGCAGTGATTGTCATGGTTGCATCACTCCCTGTCTGCCCTGTAGGGTGCAATGCAACCTCCTCATCTTCCTTCTCCTCCACCTCCTCAGATGACCTACTCAACTATGTACCTGTGTGTTCACGCCAAGTGGGATCTACAACCTCATCATCATCCTCTATGTTATCACATTCCTCACCCTGAGAGTCATCCACCTCCTCCTCCTGTGCTGGCAGCACAGTACAGTCTGCGTGAATCTCAGATATCTGAGTCTCATCAGGATCACCTCCCCCTCCTGGGGTTAACGTCTGTGACAAAGGTCAGGATGCTGCTCAGACCCTACTTCATCCTTCCCCGAATCCAGTTTTAAAAAATGTTGGGCATTGGTGCAGATGATTTCCTCCTCTTGGCTCCAAATGTTTGGAGTACACTTCTAATGCCCATGGCAAGGAGTGTGCAACAAAAAATTAGATTTTTTTTTACTCTGTACCAGCTCTGCACACGGATGAATTTCAGCAGCACTAAATATGACAAAGTGAAATATGACGTGCTGAATTGCATTAGTCGCAGAAAAAAGAATTGTTTCAGTGTGGATGAGGTTGGTATGACAAAAAAGATATGCTCCAAACAATTTCAAACTGTGATCTCCTCTACTGTATCACATTAGTCACAGAAGAAAGAATTGTTTCAGTGTGGATGAGGTATGTATAACAAAAAACATAAGATCCAAACATTTATAAAAATGAGATCATCACTACTATATCACGTTACTCACAGAAGTAAGAATTGTTTCAGCGTGGATGAGGCCAGTATGACAAAGAATGAATGCTCCAAACAATTTGAAACAGAGATATCCCCTACTGTATCACGTTAGTCACAGAAGAAATAATTGTTTCAGTGTGGATAAGGCCTGTATAACAAAGAAGATATGCTTCAAACAATTTCAAACTGAGATCTCTCCTACTGTATCACATTAGTCACAGAAGAAAAAATTGTTTCAGTTTGGATGAGGTATGTATAACAAAGTACGTAAGATTCAAACAATTATAAAAATGAGATCATCACTAATGTATCACGTTAGTCACAGAAGAATTGTTTCAGTGGGGATGAGGCCCATTTGACAAAGAAGATATGCAAACAATTTCAAACTGAGATCTACCCCTATTATATCACATTAGTAACAGAAGAAAGAATTGTTTCAGTTTGGATGAGGCTTGCCTAACAAAAAAGATATTGTAAAGTTTCTAGATGTTCCATGGAGCCTGTTTTGCCCTCGTCCAAGATGGAGTCTCGTACTTCACCCTGTCCTTGAACTTCCTGTCAGTTCTGTTATTTAACCCCTTCACGACCTTTGACGCCACGTAGGCGTCATGAAAAGTCGTGACAATACGACCGATTACGCCTATGTGGCGTCATGAATTGATTGCTCCCCTGCGGGTCGGGTGACCGGGGTCACTGAAAGGTCACCCGACCCGCACACAAAGGACCCTTCAGAGTCAACACCTGGGGGTGTGGCTTAGCCCCCACGTGCCTACGATCGCTCTGATTGGCTGTTAAAAGTGAAACTGCCAATCAGAGCGATTGTAATATTTCACCAATGAAAATTGGTGAAATATTACAATCCAGCCATGGCCGATGATGAAATAGCATCGGACATGGCTGGACACCGAGACCCGACCCCCCCCACACCGACTGACGGCACCAATCGGCTGCCGCCACCGTCTGACGGCACCGATCGGCAGCCGCCGTCATAATCTGCCCCCCCGCCTTCCTTCCGCCCCCCCAGCCCTCCGATCATCCCCTCTCACCCTCCGATCACCCCCTCTCACCCTCCTTTGTGCCTCCGATCTCCCGCTATCCGTCCCGGTGTCCCGCCGTCCAGCGTCATGGGCGCCGCCATCTTGGAAGATGGCGGGCGCATGCGCAGTGCGCCGAATCGAATCTGCAACGCTGCAGATTCATTCATTTATTTTGATCACTATAATAAACTTTCATAGTGATCAAAATTAAAAAAAAGTAAATCACCGCCCCCCTTATCACCCCCATAGGTAGGGACAAATAATAAAAAAACAAAATATTTTTTTTTTATTTTTCCATTAGGGCTAGGGTTAGGGCTAGGGTTAGGGCTGGGGTTAGGGCTAGGGCTAGGGTTAGGGTTAGGGCTAGGGCTAGGGTTAGAGCTAGGGTTGGAATTAGGGTTAGAGTTAGAAATAGGGTTAGGGTTGGACTAAGGGTTAGGGTTGGACTAAGGGTTAGGGTTGGACTAAGGGTTGGAATCAGGGTTAGGGTTGTAATTGGGATTAGGGTTGGGTTGGGGTTGGGATTACGGTTAGGCTTGTGGTTAGGGTTAGAGTTGGGATTTCGTTAGGGGTGTGTTGGGATTAGTGTTGTGGTTAGGGTTATGATTAGGGTTGGGATTAGGGTTAGGGGTGTGTTGGGGTTAGGGTTGGAGATAGAATTGAGGGGTTTCCACTGTTTAGGCACATCACAGGGTCTCCAAATGCGACATGGAGCCACCATTTATTCCAGCCAATTTTGTGTTCAAAAAGTCAAATGATGCTCCGTCCATTTCGAGCCCCGACATGTGCCCAAACAGTGGTGTACCCCCACTTATGGGGTATCAGGGTACTCAGGAAAAATTGCACAACAACTTTGGGGGTCTAATTTCTCCTGTTACCCTTGGGAAAA